>NW_027280785.1:0-37496 GCF_046629955.1 Centroberyx affinis
CCAGGGAGATTCCATGAAGGACTGAATAACTTAAGATATGACACCAGCATCAAAAAGCCAGAGAAGATGGGAAGGAAGATGAGGAAGCTGGCCGAGGAAATTGACGTGTGAAGTATTTGCTGGTCTCAAACCAGTCTTGTGACTTCCAGTGACTATGTCAGTCACTGGAAGAAGAGACTGCCCTTTCTCTATTAGTTACCTCTTTATTTATAGTCTGTTATTTATTTGATCATTTGAGTGTATCATTGTGCAAGCGGCGGCCCAAATTCCTCTTGGCCCACATAGAAGCCACCTCAAAGGGGCCACGCCAGTCATAAGTGGACAGATTGGACAATTTATCAATCTCAAGATCCATAGTATGTGTGTAATGGTCCTGTAAAATGAGCATAGTTGTATATTCCCAATTTTTGGCATTGCCCTCAATTAAAGCCTGTCTGTGGGTATTGGGGATAGCAGGTTTGATGACAGTGGGCAAATTATGAGACAGCTTGCTTATGGTAGGAGGTGGTGCTGCAGCTGAAACATTCTTTAGGTGGTGGATAGTTTTAATAATTTGATGAATTCCACGTATTTTTAATCCAGAATCCGGATCGTCTGACCGTGGGCGTCCATTTTGTTGGTTATTGTGCGTTTGTTTAGGTGTGCTTTTGTTCTGTTTATTGTACCGTTTGTGTGTGGCATTTTGTTCCACACGTGTGCTTGTGTAACTTTGATTAAGATGTAAGTAACACTCAAATTATTCACTATGTTACAGAATGGAGTTTGGTTGATTACCTTTAAAATGCCACTTCAGAAAAGACATATTTTTCATTTTTTATGTCAATTCCAAACCCAAACCTCCTAACTAAAATGAATTTTGTTTTTCAATTCACAGAGCAGTGATGAGCCTGAAATTGTCAGTAGTCAAGAGAAAGAAGACAATATTACAGTTGAGTTTTTCAAGGATCAATTTATCACTCTTATAAATGAACTTTTTTTAAACATGCCACTTCTCAATGTCTTTTCAAGATGTAATTACAATGTTGTTTTTTATTTATTCACTTTTATTTAAAATATAATTATACTCAAAATAAAAAAAATAATAATAATTTCTCTGTCTCCGTATCAGGAAATATGCCCAATATGTGATTAACAATTGCCCGGAGAGGACATTGCATAGGCACCTCCTCCGGCTGAGGAAGACGGGGAACACTCCGCCATCTGCAGTAGAGTGGTCCCACCTGGCTCAGGAGATGACGCCATTGATGAATAGGTCCAGTGTGACCTCTGCCATTTATGGTTTCATGTGGAGTGCGCAGGGGTGGAGGAAGTGCCAGACACTGGCTGCGGTCGAATAGTCAAAAAAATAAGTCCCAACTCCTATTCCTAACCACTTTTCCTTGACCTCGTTGGAAAACGTCACGAGGTCAAGGAAAGATGTGAAGGAGGAATTCATAAGGACTTAGGAAAAGACAACCGCGGTGCTAAGAGAATCCGACTGCACTTACACTAGGCTACGTAATTATGCGACGGCTACTGTACATATCATCATTCTTAAGTTTCAAACATGTTGAATTAAAAACATCTGGCTAAAAACATCTCATATCCCTTTTTCTTGAAAGACAGACTTCTGTGTTATGGTAAATATGCTGATTATGATCTGATTATAAGCCTATGCATATAATAGCTTAAGAACCACCACACAACTCAGTAAACACCTTGAAATGTTGACTTTATTGTGCTTTGAATTTGTTATGGCTGACACAGTAAGGCAAGGGTTTCAGCATCTGTGACTGAAGTCAAATTAATGAATGATATTCCTAAAGGCTGGCAATACAACAACGCTCAGAATGAAGAAATAACTAATGCGAACTGAGCATAGGTTACGCTACAACGTTAACTTCACTTTCATCATTTTTCAACAGCAGCGTAACGTTTATAGTTCGCCTATGGGTTTAACATATTGTTGAAAGTTCAAAACATATTAGCAAGTTATGGCATAAGATGGAAAATGCTTAATAAGCAACGGTAACTTGCATGATGATCTGCGTCCCTTGTCGGTCATGATCATTTGTTTTCGCGAACAGCCGATTGGTGCGTCGCAAGGAATTGTGGGGCGGCACTATCTTCTTTCCTTTCGTAAAGGACCCACTGAGCAATTTTACGTTGATTAGATGTTTAAAACACGTCTAAATAGCCGTCTAGGCTAAATTAAGTTTAAATGGGGTTGGAAAACTGAAAGTTTATTATATGTCTATACATAGACAATATTATCCTGGACTATATGAGAGCTACGCATAGACGCAATGTTGAAATTACTTCTTGTGCTGAGATAATTATCTTGTAGGCTAGTCTACAGGACTTCTCTGGTGCATATTTTTGATATTTACAGATATTTATTCATTGTAATAATGTATTTACTGCTTGGTCTAAAATAGGTCTATACATAGCCGTAATGATCCTGGGCTATATGAGAGCTAAAGCATAGATGCGACGTTGAAATCACGTCTTTTGCTCAATGGGGATGGTCCAGTGTATCCTATGCTAAAAGAGCAAAGTAAGGAAGCATTGAAGCACCTTTCCTTAGCATTTAGAGAATTCGAACAGCTCTTATCATGGCTGCCACTCAGGTACTTCCGGGTCATTTCACTCAGTTAGGAACCTTCCTAAGCAAAAAGACTATTCGACCGCAGCCACTGACTGGCTCTACCATAAATGTAGTCTGTCTGCATAAAAACACACACACACACACACACTGTAAATTGTTGTAAGTACTGCACCCACAAAATTAACAGGTCCTGCTGATGAACTAACATTAATTTCTAGTTTTGTCATTTTTAATGAGTTTAGTGTTAAATGTAAATAATTGTAAATAGTACACACACACACACACACACACACACACACACACAGAATTAACAGTCCTACTGCTCACAAATTGATTTCTAGTTGTTACACAGAACCATCTGGGAAGTCGTCCTTGAAAACGATCTTGGATCAACGAACCATATAAACAAACTCTTGCCGAAGCCAGTCAGAAAAGCCTTCAGTGCCGTTCTTTGCTCTTCTTTCAGTGAAGAAATACTCTCCAGTTCAGAAATAACTGATGTTATAGCAGCATCTACGCTAGCCTCTTTAGGAGCATCCATTGTTGTGAACGAACAGTCGCTTCTCGCTGTCGTCACACCTAAGCCCCGCCCCCAGCTGCCCTCATAGGACGCCGATTGGTCCGCACCACTGTGGTTCAGCCACAAACGCAGAACTTGAAGCCTGGCAAGATGGATTCTCGCATGATCGTGATCTCGCGAATCCAGCTGCCTCGCAAGGTAATTGTTAAATGTAAATAGTTGTAAATAGTGCACACACACACACACACACACACACAGTATCCTGTTCATTTATGTTTTTTAAGTTTGCACATTGGTTGCTTTCAATTGTTTATAATTTAAATAATTAAATTTGGTTAATTAATGCAAATTGTTTATCCTTCTTGTTATTCTACAGAAATATAAGAGATGGTAACGTTATTCACTAACGTTACATGTGGTTCATGCTTAACTCACATGCCATAATTAACATCACGACACGATCATGCCTAACATGTGCCTAACTCACATGGTGCTCTAGCTAATTAACGCAGCAATTAACTTACGTTTTAACCAAATAAAAATGTACTCACCTTTCTTCTTTATAAGTATTTGTGTAAATGATGTTTTCTTCAGTTAAAATATATAAACAGCTCACAATTTATCAGTTTTAACGTCCATTTTCGGCGTTGAAATCAAGTTATGCGCTCTGTACGGAACACCGTTAACCCATGATCTTCCGTACACAGGCAGAGGTGGTACCTTTCCCCACTTTTCTCAAATACTATTGGTCCAAAAGACATCAATCAAAGTGTAGACTGTCCTCAAGGAGAAGCAGCAACTAAGAATACATTTCAGTACTTTCTTTAGATTATAGCCAACATACAATGATAATAACACATGATGATAAATGCTTGTTTTCATTATTGCCATCTAGCTAATAAGGACTGACTTACACCTGGAACGCAGGGTGAGTGCAATGAACTACCTGGTAGGATAGAAAACCAGCAGTGCAATTGCTCCTCAGGACTGGAATTGGGAACCAGGAACCAAATGCGCTCTAAGGAGGCTGATATACATTATGCCAGTCCTTGACATAGAAATGAGCCTTATTCCCTTACTGGGAGAACTGATAGCTAGCTCTGTAGTTACAGTGCAATACACAGATTAACAGCTACCGTTAACCAGCTATAATAACATGAAAGGTGCCTTTGTGGCAAATAACATCAAGTAAAAAAATAACTTGACAATTTCAAGTATGACATTGTAGCAAGCTAACAAAATTAGAAAAGGTGTAGAGCAGGGGTCAGCAAGTACGTTTGGCCTCGGGCCAAATTTTTTCCAAGCAACTGAACGGTGGGCCAAAACATAATATCTTGGACAGAACCTTTTTTTCTACCAAACAAAACTTTTTTTTCCTAATCTATACTATTATATATTGTACAAAAGAGTAATTTAAGAAAGTTATTTGTTTAAAATAAAGTAACTTGAATTTGCTACAGACTGTCATTAGTGTGTTATTACTGCTTTGTCTCCTGCTCCACTCTGTGGCTGCGATATAAAACAGCTTATAATAGTAACCTGCTGATAATGTGACTGCTGTCTTTAATCACCGACAGACTGTCTTTTAAGACATGAATGTGTGTAAATCTCATATTTCCCCTCTCCACACAGTTAATACTAAATGTGTATAATTTCCATTTTGAAAATGACTACTTCTTTGAGCCTAACTAACGTACTGTAATAATTATTTTATGGACTCAGGATTGGATATCCGACGTACGTTACTCTCGCGTTACATCGTTACCCGCGTTATTGTGCGGGAGGTTACATTGTGTGCACAGAGACATTAGCAAAACATTGATAGCTAGCAAGACAAAATGTCACTGTCAAAAGCAATGAAAAGAAAAGCTGACAGCGAAGGTAGGACGTACAAAGAAGAATGGAAAGAAAAGTATGCATTCATCTTACCTGATTTTAGCAGTTTGCAAGGAATACAATATACGACGGCACCACAACACAAAACATGGCAAGATCAGAGATTTTCAGTGTCATCTGGCTGGCCAGATACTATTACAGGCGGGCCAGTTTTGGCCGCTAGTTGCCGACCACTGGTGTAGAGTAAAGCAATTGATGTTTGGAGCAATGCTAACTGTATGTATGTTAATTGTATCAATTAATGACATGGCTAGCGGCATGTATTTTGTAACTCACCATTCAGTAACGATCTGACCAGAACAACATCGGGAAGCTGCTGGTGGCCAGACCTCTGCCTCAGTATGTGAAAACTCAGAGTCTGAGGGTTCATACAGGTGTGGCTGAACTGCACTGATTCTGCCCGCTTCTGGCATCTTGCCGGTGTTCCTGTCTTGTTGTTAGTAGCAATGAAAGATCGTTTGCGTGATGTTGCTTGGAATACTGGACAGGTAGCTGTCATGATCGAACGTGATCTGACCACACCCCCACAGTCCTAAGAAATGATCTGAGCAGCCAGATTGGCTGTTTTTGAGCTCTGTTTTATAATAGTTGTGAACGTTTTTTTTTTAACTCGTATTTGGGTGGGTAATTAATGTGATGGTCAGCTGTGGTATTATATTTTAAAAATATATATATATTTGAGACTAGGTTTCCAGGGGCTTTAAGGTTTCATCTTGGAATGCAATTCCATCTTGTTGGAGCCTTTTAAGCTCTTCAAGAAAGTCTGACATGAAATCACTGACAGAATTGGGTTTTGCACTGCCGCAAAATATGGCTACAATAATTTTTATTTATTTATTTATTTAGTTTATTTGATAGGGACAGAGCATGTTAATAAACATCAGTATAAAAATACAAGATGTAAACATGCCGGAGTTAGCAAAAATGCTAATTTACATCCGTAGTCCCTAGGCAGGTAACAAAAACAGAAACATTACAAGTGACAATATACAAATACAAATATACAAATACACAAGTAGAAAAGACAAAATATATTGTACAACATGTCAGGTTAAAAGAGATCACAGTTCTGGTCTGCCTTGAGCCATTTTTTGAGATGGGTCTTAAAAGTGGGATATGTAGGGCACTCCCTTATTGCAAGTGGTAGGCCATTCCGATATTTACTTCCCTTTACTGACAGCCCATGCAAAGCCTTGTACACAAAACAAGCATATTTGACATTTTTAAAATAAAAAAATAAAAAATTCAAAGCTCAATAAATTATATTTTCCCAGAATGTTACAATGATACGGAGCCCCTGAAGTCCCAAAAGGTGATTTTTTTTATTTTTTTTTTATCTTGTGCGCACAAGTTAATTATCTTATGGGAACAAGTTATTACCTTGTGCGCACAAGATAAAAAAAATATCATCTTGTGCGATATTTTTTTATTTTGTGCGCACCCACAAGATAATTAACTTATACGCACAAGATAAAAAAAATATCACTTTTCAGGACTTTAGGGGCTCCATACAATGATGAAATTAGGGAGGTTTTTTTATCAAAAACTTTTATGGCTTTATGACTTTTATGGAGAGCAATACTTCAATTTCGCTCTCCGCAAAGTTTCTCTTTTTCGCTCTTCTTTTGGCCATGGTTTACTTGCACACGGGGCGTTTAATTATGCAAATCATTGCAACAGGCACAGGCACGCGCATCCAATTTACGAACGATTGGCATTCCTCATTTGATACACCTGTGGTCCGCACAAATCGAGGTTGTCCGCACGTTTCATGAATCCGACGTTGGTCATTTCTTACGAACAGAAATACGCAAAATATACAAGGACTTTGCGAAAAGATTCGTGAATGAGGCCCACTGAGTGTAAAAACATCCTGGCAGCATTTACTGTCAGAACTGGCCTGATTTGCTTAATAATTTTGTAAAAAAATAAATGGCTGAAACCTTTTCACACTGCAAAGAATTGGCCAAATCTGGACATTTGATGACTTGAACAATGGCAAACCATCTACGTTGAGAATGACTACATAATTTTCTCTGGAGAACTTCTCTAGATACCGTGAACATATTTTCATTCAATTCCACAGATACTGACCACCACATAATTCCTGTGCTTCTACTTGGTGAGGAGTTCCTAACAGTGTTCTTGCATCTTTAGGCAGCCGATGTCCATGTTTTCTCAACACAGAGTGGAGCTTGTCAACAGATGTGCGTGTTGCTTTATTCTGAACAGCCCATTAAGCCAAATCACTCCTTAAATCAATTGATTCATCTGAGCCTTCTTCACCTTCTGTACCATCACTCCTGTCATACTGCTGGCCAACCTGGTCACACGCAATATCGTCATTGTCTGTAGTACCCCCAGCATCATCCAAATCTTCTCTAGTACCCCCAGCATCATCCAAATCTTCTCTGCTGTTGCTGGTTCGGTCCGGATCCTTCTCTGAGTCTCTGCTCGACGACACCATGGCACACAACTCAGCATTTTGCCTCCTCCATTTTTTAAGGTAGGCCATCTATTAAAAAAAAAAAAAAAAATGTCATAACTAGCCCCCCCCGCCGCCGCCGCCGCTAAACATCAAATAATCAAAGATAAAATGTTAAATATGCAATCCACAGATCACAGTAGAGTTAGAAAACCATCCTATACGGCACATTGCAAAATACACCTCTGGCGCTGTAGCGCAAATACTGCCATGACATGTGAGCCACAATAAAACACCAAAATCTCATCTAAGCACAGTAACAATTAAATGAATAAGCAGTAACAGTACAATAAATTCACTCACACACAAAACAGGCTATGGAGTAGCAGCACTTAACCAATTCAGTTTAACTCTGACGAATGCAATCAGTCGATAATTATTAATTCATGTACAACCTAGTCGAGCCCCAGTGTCAATCTATCCCCTCCCTGCACGGTCTGCCGCTTATTCTAAAAAATACCTGCCATTGACAGGCTGTCAATCTCAAATCATACTTATTCTAACTGGAGGAGAAGAGGAGCTGATTTATAGTAATGTATCCTTTCATGTTTTATTGGGGGGAACCACCAAAATGGAGCAAATTTGGAAAATTGTGCCGAGGTGTATGCAAAATGTAATCATGAATTTCTTAGGATGTGGATGAGACAGAGGGATTTTTTTTTAAATGCAAAATAATCGGAAACATGCAGAACAATTCGGCATAACTTCTTTTCACTTTTGTTGGTTTTTAACACAGTTATTAATTGGTAATTTATAAACTGAAAATGGGCTCCCACCAAACTCAATTCAAAATTGCACACTTTTTTTACAACGATGTTTCCCCAAAATGGATGTGGTAAACCATTGAAATGGGCTATTAACTGTTGTAACTACCCTATGTATTGCAGATTAGTGAATTTATATAAAATATTTTTTAACATATTAATTTCTTGCCCTGATTCCAACTCCAGGAAGGTGTTAGGAAGGTCTGAGTTTACCGAATTTGAAAGTGGGCATCACAAATGTGGAAGTGAAAAAATTCTTAAATAAATCATAAAATGTGCAGTCTACAGGTCGAGTAAAATTGTCTCATATACTCTAGGCTCATACAGTCGGTAATCTGTTGTCAGATTTGAGATACCGGTTTTCAGTACATAATGATAAGCATTTGCAATTCTTTTGGATGTTGAATTTTTTTTTTCTTTTTTCTTATTAGTCCTTTTTCAGTCATCCAAGTCTAAGTGCCCGATTTGCGGCAACTTCCTCAGCCGATTAAGGCAGCACCTGACCCAGGTGGAGAAGGTGCTTCTCCTCTGCTGGGTGAATGGGCGGTGAGAAATAATTTCAGATGCAATAACTTATAATACATCCCCAGCTAAGGCCCTTATAAATGCCGTTCATGTTTTTACAGGGTTTCAGGAAAGTTGTCCTGTCCAATTTGCGACAAAACGGACCTGTCTCGCCTGGACAAACACCTTTTGGACCTACACAGCTGTTCTCTACGTGTGAGTAACCATTTAAGATGTCAGCTTTATTGATCCCCATGGGAGAAATCCATATGACACCGCAGCGCAGAATGGAAATGTAGTTAACGTCAAGAAAACAGCTTATTACATCTATATCGAGATTAAAATATAAGACGCTAAAATACAAATAATAAAAAAATGAAAATATAAAATAGAATAAATAAAGTAGTTCTCTTTCGACTGTGTTTTCTGCATTGTGTTTATCATTGCATTGTAAGTGATTGAATATTGTTCTAATACCGTGATTTATAATGGTGTTTTTCTTGAATTCTGCATTAATCACTGATTAGGGCCCGAGCACAACTCCTTCGTGCAACCGCTCCCGCCAACGCGCGTGAGGTGCTAGGGCCCGTGCATTGCTGCTTGCAGCTTTAATTTTAACTTATCTCTTGTCTGGATATATGTATGATTTTTTGTACACCTACACCTATACTACACTACATCTACTTGGCACACGTTTACACGTTGGAAAAACGGCTAACCTACGATCTGCACTCATACGCCACACCAGCGCTACACCTGCCTGAAAAACTTCACCGCACATGCTTAGGCATAAGCACTCACATAGGCATCGCACCTACTTTAATAATAATTACTTTCTATGGGCTCAGTAAAGAGTCAAAAAGATTTTGAGCTTGTAAAAAAGATTCTGAGCTTGTGAAATTATTTTTGCTAATAATTTGAGATGTATTTGAATGTGTGAATGTGTAAAAAATATTTAAGCAAAGAAAAATGATGTGTAAATGTGTAGAAAAGATTTGTAGTTGTAAACATTTTGTGCATGTTGTTGTAAGTAACATTTGTGGACAAACGATTTCAAATGTGAGGTTGCAAAACAAAAATCAGAGCAAACAGATATAGTTTTTTGAATGTGTAATGAAAGATTCAGAGCAGCAAACTGCGTCAAAAATGTAGCTCAAAGTTTAAGTCTGTTCATGTGACATCCAGGGGTGCATTCCAATCTCTTAAATTGCATCCACGTCTCCCTCGCTTGCGTCTTTTCCTTGCATCTTAAGGCTCAATTATGCTCAACGTTAAATACGGATACGGATTGGTGTATCTTCAACATTTTGTACAAAATCATGAGAGAAGAAGCATGACAAACCTCACTCTCCTCCAGATGTTTCCCGCCAGAGAAAGTGACATCACTAAGTGCCGGTCACAAGCTTTATATATATATAGGCTTTGGAGATTTTTTTGCGCTTTTATAACAGAGGTAACAGAGTTGACCAGAACATAGGGACAGGCTCAAAATATATTTTTGTATTACTGAAATTACATATAATACAGAAAATAGATATTCTCAGCAATTGATTTTATAACTGTTAATAGACTAAGCACAAAAAAACTGAAAATTACACTTAATTCGTCTATGATATTTCAAGTTGAATGTATAAATCAGGAGCCGAAGACAGTCAATAACAGGTAGGGTGGAAGTGATTTGGTTAATATTTTATGTATAAATTATGCTTAAAATATACATCAAACATTATTATTAGTGAGTGTTTAATATAACTAGAAAAGGCTAAATTTTCAAAAGAAAATTTAATTGTGCTTGCCGCCCTTGCAATGCCCCTGCCCTCGCCCCTGCCCTTAGACTTGGCGTTCACTAGTTTTGCTAAGCGGTGCAGCATTGCAATCCTTAGCATTTTGCTCCGTAAATCCGTAAACCAACTGTATTTTGTCCAAACTATGTCTGATTACGAAGAGTTTTAATAATAATGTCCTAAAAAAATGTTTTATTTCCTTTATATAAACAGGTAAGTCCCATTGAGATCGAGATCTCGTTTTCAAGAGAGGCCTGTATACACAACAACAAGTAAACAAAACAACAACCAAAATCCAAGACAAGTTATTTTCCAGACCATCCACACACAGACAAAATATGAAAGTTTACAAAGAAAAACAAGAGCAATCCCTATACAATGCATCACCCTGCAGCACCTTAATAAAGCACTGATAAAACTGTTGCTTTGACAATCTGCATCCTACTACTCATGGTAAGGCATTGCGTATTTCTAAAAAAAAAAAAAGAAACCCAGTTTAAATTTTTGTTTATTAGTCAGTTCATTGACATGGGTTTTAAAAGATATTTGCGAAATATTTTCATCTGAACATTAAGTTTAATTTAAGACAGCTGTAGAGCGGAGGAGAGAAATTCGCTGTATGCCGCCTCACTGCCCGGTAGAGACAGAACGGGGCCGGAGGCAAAACGGCTGGAGATGCTTCCAGGACATTTGTTTTAAATTACTATTTTTTTCTGGTGTAAAATGTTGGCCATTCAAATTAATACAAAAATCATGAATGTTGAATGTTATGTAGACTTTCTCTCAGCACCCCCAACTCTGACTGACTTCCAGCGTCCCTGTGTGTTTGTGTGTTGTATGAAAAATGACATGTAATTGTGAATACCTGAAAAAAAGAATACGATGTATTAGAAAAGTAACAGTACACTTTTCCTCATTGAGCCGCACATTCATAAATCTGTCATTGTGAGGTTATAGCCTGTTCCAACGGTCTATTACGCTACAAGTTTGAAATGCGCACCAGCGCCAGATACAAAACAACGTCACGTGCGCATGAGCGACTATAAAGCTGCCCGCGAAGGTGTTCCAGGATTCCTACTTTGTAACCTTCCAGCTGGAGATTTGTAGAAACAAAGGAGCCAGACAGCTTGGTTTCCGTTACACATAAAACATCTGCAAGTGTCAACTCGTGATGCCGTTTGATGTCCTCAATGTGAGATGGTAGTCCTTGGGTGTTGTGGTGAATGATTTTGAATGTTAGGACTTGGTTTGTGACCTGTACATGTTCCAAAAGTGGCATTATACTGCTGAATGATGCTCTTTTCATGTTTTCCAGTGAAGTTGTGATGTCAGGATCAGCATATATTTTATTTTCATCAGTGTCTGTCATATACAGTCCATGAAGTGACGTAGTTCTACTTAGTGCAACATAGGCCATTCTTGGTTCAAATACACGTTTCAAGGAGACCACAGCAGACTGCAATGTCATACCTTGGACTTTGTGGGCTGTACACGCGAAGGCTAACTTCATGGGGAACTGCCTGCAAACCACTCCTTTTTTGCTCATGCTTTCCTCTGTTCTCTCAATGTACACCAAGTTGTGTGGTCCATCTTGTGTCTTGTTGCGGTGTTTCTGACCTGCACTCGAATTGTCCAGCTGCAGTCCAAGCATCTTTACTGCGTTTGTTCCACTTTGTGTCTCAGTCACAATCTTGGCTATCTTTCCAAATGCACCGTTCACTAGTCCATCTTCTACATCTATATTGCGAATCAGCATTACACAAACTCCCTCTGCGGCTTGTATGGTGTCGGGTAAATCTCCTTTTTGACCCTTGATGGGTGTAGTCTGTCTCCTCATCTGTCCTGTCCGTGGGTCTTTTTTGTAGTCGTCTGCATCAATGTTCATGATGTTGGTATGGAGGGCAAATACTGTATTTGCATTGTGTTGGTCTACTTCCTTGTTTGTTGCAAATACGTGCAGTACGTCAGGTGGGCAGTCTTTGGGGTCAGTCACAGCCTGTGCAAGCAAAGCTTTGTCACTCTCACTCAAAGGCTCTTTCTTTTGCTTCACTCGTATCCTGTTCAAGAGCTCTGCAAAAGCAAGATCATCTTTCTGGCGCATGATCTCTGTAAGGGTGATCATCTGGAAGTGGTCTTGCCACAGGTCAAGTACGTCCTCCTCATACACGCAAAGTGGCTTGGCTTTACCAAGGGCTGGCAGCTGGTAAAAGTCTCGTACAGCTAGAACCGACATCCCTCCGAAAGGTTTCTTGCTGCCTTTGATCTGCTGAAATCTCCAGTTGACATAAGCAAACAGGTTCTTCGAAACCATGGGCACTTCGTCGATGATTAGGATCTCTGCATTTGATAATGTCGCTCTCACTTCGTCCAGTGCATTTCCAAGTCCTTGGTAAGGTGGCTTCAAAGTTCTTGGCAGTTTTAAAACGGAATGCAAAGTTTTTCCTGAGATGTTGAAAGCTGCAGTGCCAGTAAAGGCAGTCAGTAGCACTGTGGGCGTAGACTTGTCTGCTTCCTGATGTAATCTGGGGAGTTTTTGCAGTATCTTTGTTGCCTCCACATGTATGCATTTGATGAGATGAGATTTGCCACAGCCAGCGCCTCCAGAAACAAAATAAAAGAACTGTTCGGGATTCTGGCCCCACACGCGCTTGTAGCACCAGTCACGGACAGTGTAGAATACGGATGCTTGTACTTGGTTTAGGCTTTGATACAACTTCTGCATAGCAGCAAGGGTTATCTGGGGTACCTCTATTGCTGGTATGACTCCACCTTTCTCTCGAGGAAGAGCGCTGTAGTCCGGAACGTCATCTTGTTCATCGTCTTGTTGGGGATGTATCTGTTCTTGCTCTTCGATGCACTCCAAACGAACTAGTTCAACTTCAGGTGCAAAAGCTGTCCATGCGTTCTCAAATGGCCCATTCTGTTGAAATTCATCAATTGCTCTGTCACCTTCTGAGCTGTGTTGTTCGTAGTCTTTCCTGTTTCTTTTGACTATCATATGTACTGACTGGATGTAATTCGTTCCTGGCAGTTCAACAAAGGCATTTTGGTAAAATTCCTTATATGTTGGGTATCTCTGGTTTTTTAACTGCGAGTCTGAACGGTTTGGGAGATACAGTTTCAGCAATCTTCCGTAAAACTTTTCGGGATGCTTTTGCTGTGAGAAGCGGGTATATCTGATGATCGCCGGCTTTCCTCAAGTTCTTTTCTGAATGTGTCCCATGTCATTTAGTAGCCGCACGACATTCTTCCCTTGTCTTTGCTGGCCATAGACAATCCTGTATTTTGACGCAAATTCTGCCAGACACATGTTTTCAAACTCTGGCGTTTCAGGTCTTGCTCTGTATTTGTCTGGTAATCCTGACATCCACACATCTTCAGAATCTGGCATTTTGTTCTGTAAGGCACTTAGGGGGAGATTCATTTTTAGTGCATTGTCATCTGTTTGTATGAATACAACAGTGCGTGAACACATCTTCATTGGTAAGCTGCATGTTCTCGCCACAGACTCTTGAGCACTTACCTGTCTGTGCTTAGAGTAAGCCTGCATTATTTGCTTCATTTCCTCTCTTTCATTTATATCTGTTGCACGCATATCCTTCAGTATTGTTTTAAGGTACTCACTCATCTCATGCTCTGGCTTGGATATGTAAGGCAACATGTACATGACACAACTGTGGTGGTCCAGAATGTATTGAATGTCCATGTTTGCATTCCATGCTCTTAGCAAATCTGGATTGTATCCATTCACCCAACAGTCCTTTGGGTTGCGCTTCATGATAATGACACTTTAGGTGTCGTTTTAGCTTCACCTTCAAGAGCTGGGATTCACTGCTAGGTCTTGGCAGACAATTCACTGTTGCCTCCACCTCAGATGGCACACACACAACAGCACCATGTATAGCTCTTTGTTGCCCTTTGGGCAGTGCAACAATTTTTGCAAATGGCAGGATTTTTGCTAGAAGCTGTCTTTCAAGCACATTCAACTCACACAATTCTGGGGGGATGGGTGACAGCTCCAATTTATTTTCTGCTGCTATGGACGGCATATGTCCTGTCTTCAGATGATGATCACAAGTATGGCAAATCCATTCTTCTCTTCTCTCTGGGGGAACTGTACATCTTTCTGGACCTGAGCATTCATTGTCACAAATATGAACATATTTTCCTGTCACGCAAACAGCTACCACATTAAGATTTTTAATGTACTTTGTTCGGTTACAAAGTAGAACTTGATTAGGGAACAGGGTTCTGTGACAAACAGTGTAGATACGGGTGGGGCCATGTTGAGTTTGTGAATGGAACACAGATATGGCAGTTTGCATGAAAAGGTTCTCTGTGGGCTGCTTTTGATCATCAAGTTGCAGTATTTTCTGGTGGTTAAGGTAGAATTGTTTGTATTTTCTTTTTATTTTCAATGCACACTGCATCTTGTGCAGGATGTGAAATGCAGCGTTTTTGACACATTTGTTCCTCTTGTCCAGGGTACAGCGTTGTATGTGACGCAATCTGAAAGTTGGGTCATTTAGATACCTGGTCTGAATCGTTTGTTTTTGTTTCAGTGTGTACTTCTTGTCACATGCATACCTTGATGTAATGTATGTTTTCTGCTTTTGTCTGAAATCAGGATCTGTATTGTATCTCCTGATCATGTATGCCTTCCGACTTTTTTTGAAATCAGGATCTCTGTTATATCTCCTGTTCATATATGCCTTCCGAAACTGTGAACAACTGACATATTTGTTTTTGTCAAATTGGCGTTTTTTCTCTTTTCTTAGTTCATGAGAGGCAGCTGCGTCTTTATGTTCTGCACATTGCTTTTTCATGTTCCTTTCCATGCGCTTTGCTTCTTTTCTTTGCCGTTGTTTATTTAATTGCTCATCTTTCTGGATTGTCCTTCTGCAGATGAGTTGACTGTCCAGAATGTTGGCGAGGTTGGGGCTCTCCACTTGTCTCTGCTTGTGGTACAGTTGAACTCTCTTGTGAGATCTGCAGATGAGTTGACTGTCTCGAATGTTGGGTGGGTTGGGGCTCTCCACTTGTCTCTGCTTGTGGTACAGTTGAACTCTCTTGTGAGTTCTGCACATGAGTTGACTGTCCAGAATGTTGGCTGGGTTGGGGCTCCAGTTGAAATGACACAGGCATGAAGTCATATTGGGTTTTATCACCACGATGTTGGAACAACATGTGTATCTTGTTAATCATGTCACTCAGGTGTGTGAAAGTAACATCACAGCAGTTCCATGACCAGTAGGGTGGGGCAGTCCATTGGGAGTCCTTGAGTGAGAGTCAAAGAAGCCATACCGTCCAGATCTGTCTCTAAACACAGCAATGCACTCAGGAGGAACAATGAGTAATGCCTGGCTGACAGATGTTGAGAGACACCGAAGCCTGTCGGAAAGTTTCAGCCACCAACTCTGCATGCGATCACTACGTGTGGCTCTCAGGTATCCCATCTCCGCTGGAGACTTGAGTACACTGTATGTATTTTGGTGTGTTGTAACACTCTGTGGCACATCTTCCATGCTCAAGTGGTTTCCTCGGAATTTCCCCTCAATAATAAGGTTTGCCTTAACACAGGTGTACAAAGAATCACCCTCCTGTAGTATTTTGTCAAGGTCAGGCTTCCTCAATTGTGCTCCTTCATTGTGGTAGGCCAGAAATGTCAGAGCTACACATGTGCACTGATGATTTCTTGAGAAGGGATCATATCTGACATCATTTTGACAATGAGATGCCTGCACAGATGTAATCCTGGGTGTGATGACAGCTTTTGCATGTCCTGTGCCAGAAATCTGAACTACAGGTTTACCTTTGCTTGGCTGTTGAATCTGTGACTCTTCAGCTGTCTGATCAGGTAGCTGAATGAAATATTAAATAATGGTGTGACACTATTATTATTTGTGCAAATGCGTTATGTTTATAGTATTGAGCACAATTATAGAATATCTTTCTTTTTTGATGGGCAACTAGGGCTGTCCCCAACTAAGATTTTTCCTAATTGACTAAGATTGATCAAACAAACTAGTCTACCAGTGGTATAATAAGTGTTTTTTTCAACTAGTCATTTTAATTTTGAAATGTCAGTGTTTATTTTTCAATGCTGCACTTTGTAAATTAAAGCTGCATCAATCCAGTGCATTAGCAATGACATCTGAACACCCAAATGTCTGTAATGAGAGTAATTGTGGTCCCATCTTTCTAAAAAGGTTTTCAAATACCAGATTGTACTGTAGTACAAGGGCAGTGTCTGAGGGTTTTTTTTAAATGCTACGTTAAACAGCCACAGGCCACAGGGGATGGTCATCCATTGCCGTAAATTCAATGATATTCCTCTCTTGTTTTCTTTCTTTTTTTTCTTTTTTAACTGCATCCTCTAATGTTTGCTGCCTCGGTATATTGTTGTTTTGAGCTAGCATATTGTGTGGGATCTTGCTGTACTGCATCAAATAGTGTTTGTTCAAATACCCAATTAAATTAGTAGTATTGTAATTAGATTTACTGCTGTCACCCTTCCAAACACAACAGTGTAATTATGTTTGACTGCCTTTGCTTTGCAGTTGAAATTAATTTTAAGTAAATTGCTTGTTTACAGCAAATACTTTTTATGGTAAATTGAATTAATCAAGTGGGTAATTTAGGAATTTATTTGGATGATTTCACTATGATCAGCGCAATGGGGTCTGTTGCTTGATCCATTGAATTGTTGATTTTTTGGGGACAGCCCTAGAAGCAACTAACGTGTCTGGTGCAGACAACAACTTTATACTTTTATACCAAATACTGTGGTGTTACATTCTAAATGAGGAAGGTACATGATGCTAAAATGCATGTGGGGGGCAATCTATGTTAAAATTCTAGCTTTAAACAGAATTCAATTACAATCCGCCAGGTGAGATCTTACAGTTTTTCTCGATCGCTTACACACTATAACTCAAAATTGTTCACACACCAATCAGAACCTCAGGATAAATACATAGATAGATAGATAGATAGATAGATAGATAGATAGATAGATAGATAAAAGGGCCATGGGTCAGTTCACTTGTTTTGGAACAATGGATCCACAAAGACCTGAAGGTAGAGGAAGAGGACACAGGAGAGGAGGTGGAAGAGGAAGGGCAAGGGCAAGGAGACAAATAGTTTCTGATGAGATTCTCAAATTGGGATGCTGAGGCAGAATAAATGTGGTTTCTTTCTTTATCTACAAACTGTTTTTTGTTTTTTTTACAGTAATTGGTTTATATTGGTAAATACATGGAAATTATTTTACTGTATTCTACGTTCTTTATCAGTTGCATATGTTTACAGTACATTTACTTTTTCACTCAATTTCAGTTTATTTTACATTGAGGAATTACTGTAAACATGTTGAAAATGTATACATGTGTTGTGTCGTTATATTGTGTTCATCATGTAAAGAGGTTGTTCTGGGGGAAAACCATGAGTGCCATTATTCATTGCAGTAACAGGTTTTTACAGTAGTGTTTTGAATTGATCTCACCAGTGTGTAATGGCTACTTTGTAGTGTATGTGTATTTGATGGCTTTTGTGTGATGTCTGAAGGCAAAGTTTGGTTTAGATGTAAGATTACATGGTTTTGAGTGGAGAGTTTGGTTTTGACATGGAAGTTTGAAGTTTGTGAAGATGAGTGTGCAGTTATGCATTTGTGTTTAGAGTTTTGGGAAATGGAGCATAATTTCAAGAAATGTGTCTTAGCAATCAAGAAAAACTGTAATATGCTGCAGCCATAAATGCAGCAACCAAGGCTGAGAGAGAGTAAACATCTCATCACACATGATCACTCGAGTGCGAGTGAAATGGTATAATTTGTTGTTCTACTTTGAAGTTTCCATTGTTTCAGTCTATAAACCACGTGGTTGACTTACTGTAAGTTAAATCCACATTAGATGCAACACCACTGTACAATTGAGCATTTGCCAAATAGTCATTGATTGGGGAATTGTCATAAAAATTGTGCCAGAATTTATGTTTCAATCAAATTTGAAAATAATTTGAAAGAAATGTTACCTCACACATTATATGATGATGAGTAGCCAACAAATATATAACACTAGCTGTCCAGCCATATCCTTGGTGTTATTGTTTGCTGCCACTGCGCTTTGTGGTAATGACGATTTAGCAAAGATATAACTGAGTGTGCTGCAAATATGCTGTGTCTGTACACTGTAGAACAATGTATGTACCTGTTTGACAGGTGCGTGTACAGTTGGCCCGTCCATCTCACCCCTTGATCTGTCTGGCCTTCAGGTGTCTGATGACAAATAGTAACATTTTCATGTCATTTTTTCAAAGTGTTTGCTCTTTAAAGGTCCCATATCGTGTAAAACAGGATTTTCTTTTGATTATAAAGGAGTTGGATGGTCTATCTAAACATTGTGAAAGTCTCAAAACACACAGTGAAAACACACAGTTGCCAACTAAATCCACACAATCCATATTAGAAAAGCAAGCCTCTACTTCCGTAACTTTCATTATCATTTTTGTAAGAAATAATAGACGAACAGTGTTTTGTTTGTAAGTGTTTGAGCGGTTGTCATTGTTTATTACTGGAGAGTTTTCCCTACCTGTCTGCTGCCTGCTCTGCCAGTGCTGTGGTGTGTCACCTTTCAAATTTGAAATGGTTAGCCAATCACAACAGAGGGGTCATTAATAAACATCGAACAAAAAGTTCGGAAATTTGTGTTTGGTAGATTATTTCTCTGTTGTAACAATGCTTCTTGGCAATACATTTTATACCGTTGGAAAGCCTGTTTATTTCCCTTTTAAATTGTGCCCCATTTGTAAGGAATATGCATTTGTGGGATGAGCAGCACAGCTGAGTATGTGGGTTGCACTCATGAAAAATTTGCCAAATCTTCTCTGCCAATGCCAAACAGCTTATTCTGCTGTTGCTATTGACTCTTGTTTTGAGCTTCCGGTACCCCCAGGTGCTGATTATCAGGTACCTGATTGGCACCTGCACTGGAACCTGAACATGTGGAGGAACGTTATGTTCAGCGATGAGTCCAGATTCTGCCTACGGAAGTTGGATCATAGGGTCAAAGTGTGGAGAAGACGGGGAGAACGCTATGCTGATTGCTGCACTGATAGAGTAACACCTTTTGGTGGAGGCAGTGTGATGGTGTGGGGCGGCATCTCCATCACTGGAAAAACGAGGCCTGTCATCATTGGAGGCAATCTCAATGCAGAGAGATATCGAGATGAGATTCTGCAACCAGTGGCAATCCCATATCTCCACAGTCTGGGACCGAACTCCATCCTCCAAGATGACAACGCTCGCCCCCACAGAGCGGGGTTTATCAGAGACTACCTCCAGAATTTGGGAGTAGAGAGAATGGAATGGTCTGCCAACAGTCCTGACCTCAACCCAATTGAACACTTATGGGATCAGCTTGGGCGTGCTGTTCGTGCTAGTGTGACCGACACGACCACGTTGGCTGACTTGCGACAAATCCTGGTTGAGGAGTGGAATGCCATCCCACAGCAGTGTGTGACCAGGCTGGTGACCAGCATGAGGAGGAGGTGCCAGGCTGTTGTGGCTGTGTATGGTCCTTCCACACGCTACTGAGGCTCCTGACTGTTTGTTAAATGAATAAATTGTAAAATTGCCAATATGTCTTGTTTCTTCCTTGTTACTGATAGACTTCAATCATCCAATCCACCAAACAACACCAAACAAGAGTCAATAGCAACAGCAGAATAAGCTGTTTGGCATTGGCAGAGAAGATTTGGCAAATTTTACATGAGCGCAACCCACATGCTCAGCTGTGCTGCTCATCCCACAAATGCATGTTCCTTACAAATGAGGCACCATTTAAAAGGGAAATAAACAGGCAAATTTCCAAACTTTTTGTTCGATGTTTATTAGTTTTTCTTGATTGCTAAGACACATTTCTTGAAATTATGGTCCATTTCCCAAAACTCCAAACACAAATGCATAACTGCACACTCATCTTCACAAACTTCAAACCTCCATGTCAAAACCAAACTCTCCACTCAAAACCATGTAATCTTACATCTAAACCAAACTTTGCCTTCACACATCACACAAAAGCCATCAAATACACACACACTACAAAGTAGCCATTACACACTGGTGAGATCAATTCAAAACACTACTGTAAAAACCTGTTACTGCAATGAATAATGGCACTTGTGGTTTTCCCCCAGAACAACCTCTTTACATGATGAACACAATATAAAGACACAACACATGTATACATTTTCAACATTTTTAATTCCTCAATGTACTGTAGTAAAATAAACTGAAATTGAGTGAAAAAGTAAATGTACTGTAAAAATATGCAACTGATAAAGAACATAGAATACAGTAAAATAATTTCCATGTATTTACCAATATAAACCAATTTTAAAAAAACTGTTTGTAGATAAAGAAAGAAATCACATTTATTCTGCCTCAGCATCCCAATTTGAGAATCTCATCTCATCATTTGTCTCCTTGCCCTTGCCCTTCCTCTTCCACCTCCTCTCCTGTGTCCTCTTCCTCTACCTTCAGGTCTTTGTGGATCCATTGTTCCAAAACAAGTGAACTGACCCATGGCCCTTTTATCTATCTATCTATCTATCTATCTATCTATCTATCTATGTATTTATCGTGAGGTTCTGATTGGTGTGTGAACAATTTTGACTCTTAGTGTTTGCACCTGGGGAATTGTGTGTTAATTGGGTTTGAGCTGTGATGACTTGAGTTAATGATATTGAATGCCAGTGCTTTCTAAATGAGCACATGGTGCAGCCAGTGATATATGAAGGGATTTGTGTGTAGAGTTTTTCACAAAAAGTTCAACAAATGTGAATCATGTGTGAAAACAGGGGAATAGTGTTTATAGTTTTGGCAAATGGGTGTGTCTTTTGGTAGATGGCATCATGGTTTGGGATGTTTAGTTAGTAGGTCCAGTTATAGTTGTGGAGCTGAGCTGCAGGCCCCTCCCGCTCTGCCTGAGTGTATCAGGTCTGGGTGTGGCTCCCAGCTGCAGCCAGCTGATTAAGTGCACCAGGTGGAGGTGATCTGATGATCAGCAGGAGGTTTGGAGACACACACAAAGAGGACAGCGAGGTTTGAGCAGTGCGAGAGACAATCGTCGGAGAATCTGGACCAGGAGAAGGACAGTGCAAGATTGAGGCTTGCTTCAAAGTAGGAAGAAGGAGCCATTTTTTCACCTGTATTGGCCTTGAAGACTTTCAAAATAAAAGAAAGAAAAGGAAAAAAAAAGCTGGATATTGGTCATTGAGTGAATCCCTGTCCAATCTTCTGAAGCAAGCTGCGTCTTCAAGTGGGGGCTTGTCACTCACAAGAGTGAAGCACTTGACAGTGAAAAACCGCTGTGGAGACTGGAAGAGAGGATCCTGAACAGCAAGTCCAGAGGCCTGGTAACACACTGCACCTCACCTTGGCCAATCCTGCTGGAAAGAAGATGGCTGACTCAAAGTCACTGGAGCAGCTTAAAGCCCATAGGACAAGTGCGAAGCGGCAATTCTTCCGGCTGGGCAACAGCATTGTACGGATGCATGCCATGATGCCAGAAGAGGAGCTCAGAGACTGTTTCAAAAAGCTTATAATTGAGGCCAACAAAGTCATAGAAGCAAATGATGATGTGGAGGCCCAGTACCTTGCAGAGGCGGAGCCAGATGCGGATCCTGAAGAAGTTCCCGGGCTAAGCGAGCAGCAGAAGGCCGATATTGGGAAAACTGCAAGTGAGTGTGAGCTGAAACTGAAAGAGCTGAAGGATCTCGTCCAGAAGACACTGTGGGCCAACTTCGGAGAAGAACTGACAATGGCGGTCAAGGCTGCAGAAGAGAAAGTAGAGAGTGTGACGTCCTTTGAACCTGGTGGAAATAAAGAGACCTTTGACTTCATGTTCGACTACATGGAAAGACTGGTTAAGAGGGCCAAAGAGCTGCACACACGGTGGAAGTGTTGGGCCCCTCCTGCTGAGCAAAAAGACTTCCAGCTACGTGTAAGAGGGCTTGAGGAGGTAATTCCCAAGTTGATGTCTAGAAAAGCAGAGTTCATTGAAGCAAAAGCTAAAGAAGACGCTGAAAGAGTTGTGGGTGCAGCTTCCACCAGTTATCCAACATCAGCTGTCAGGCTGAAGCCAACCTCCCTCCCCAAGTTTACTGGCATCAGGCGGGACTTTCATCGCTGGAAAAGGGACTGGGAGGCCCTCCAGAAGCAAGGAGAACCCACTGGGTCAAAAGAAGTCAAAAAGTTCCAGCTTCTCGACAGTTTGGATGAGAAAATAATGAGGGATCTTCGACTGATGACCTACAACACAGCAGATGACATCTTCCGTGTCCTGGAGAACAGGTTTGGAAACCAAACTGCAATTGCCATTGAGATAGTTGAGGAGCTTCAGAGACTTCCAGCTGTCAAAAGTCACCAGCCCAAGAAAATTGTGGAGCTCATCCAAGCTGTTGAGAAAGCCCTTGAAGACCTGAGTGACCTTGGTGACACTGGCGCTTTAAAGAACCCTCTGGTGACAAAGTCGATTGAAAGCAAGCTTCCTGATGCATTGAAGAAAGAGTGGCTTCTCTTTGCAGCTGAGAGGATCGGTGCTGGACCAGAGAAGCGCTTTGACAGTCTTCTGGCCTTTCTCAAGAGTCAAGAGAGCATCTATGAGCAGCTGGACCAATTGAGGGATGAAGAGCTGCCAAGGAAAGAAAACCGACCTGAGCAAAGGCAAGCCAGAACCAGAGCCTCAAACCAGTCTAGCAGCTATCTCTCAGGGTGTGTCGTCTGTGGGGACATCAAACACAAGAAGAAGCTGTACTTCTGCAAAAAGTTCAGTGTGCTCAAGCTCACAGAGAAGAAGGATGCAGTACGAAAACTGGGAGCCTGCTGGAAATGTCTGGAGGTCCATGACGATGATAATCACTGCAAAACTTCATTCCTGTGCAGAAATCCTGAGTGTGAGGACAAGAGAGCCACAGACCACCACTACTATCTGTGTCCCAACGCTGAAGCATCCAGAGGCAACGCAGCCCCAAGGAGGAGCAAAGGCAGCACAGTGGGAGGTGGCAACAAGAGGAATTACACCGAGGCCCAGGAAGAATTCTTCAGAAACCTCTCACCTGAATTAGCCCAACAATGCCGGGACGCCTTCTGCAATACAGCAGCCAGCACCTCTCATGTTGCAAAGAGTCACTCAAGTCTTCTGGCAGAGCGGCCTAGTGGAGTGGCCTGTCCTCATGATGCTTTTGGAAGTGACAGCTAATGCTGGACAAAAGATTGGGACCCTGATTGACCTGGCTTCTGACACCAATTATATCACTCATGAGGCAGCAAGTCGGCTCAATCTCAGAAGTGAAGACATCACGCTTGTGGTCCATGGGGTAGGAGGCATGAAAGTCTTCGTCAAAACAAAGCGATACCTTCTGAAAATCCGTGTCAGCACCTCAAGAGGCACTCTCAGGTCCCACCAGCTGGTTTGCTATGGCCTAGACAGCATCGCAGACAGCTTTGGTTGTTTTTTCCAGTTAACTTTAGGGATCCTGAAGTATATATCCAGCACTCCGCTGTCCATATGTGGCCCAAAGCTTTGGTGTAATGTTACACACGCTGCCCCTTCCTCTGCAGATTCAGCAACTTCGTCCAACAGAAACTGGGCTCTGTGAAATTCGCTGCAGCACAGTGACTCCATTTCTGTTTGCATCGGTGCACATTTACCGCAGCGGCACCACCAGTTGTCCCCAGCACGGGGTGGCTCTGCTGCGCCGCTATCCTCACCGGCTGGCGGTGTTTGACTCTTTAATGCCGGAGATCTCTGTAGTGGACTCCATCGTTGTCCACCCGGTCCCTCAAGTGGTCACACCACGAACGGGTGAGTTCCTCAAGCCCTCAGCTCGGAGAGCTAATGTTTTTAGCCTGAGGACAGCTAACCAGCTAACAACTGACAGCTAGCAGCAGCTCCGGTGAGTAAAAGACAATCCGGAGCCAATAAAATGCAGATCATGTGAAGGGAGAAAAATCCAGGGACATCCAACACATAGTGAGTAAAATCCACTTAAAAACTAGTAAAATTGTAATGCTGGTCTCGTTAAAACAGTAAATAAGCAGAGACAGCAGCGACAGCGGCAGAGTAGGGCCGGGGCCGGGGATAAGACGAGACACTCCAGTCCTCCAAATGATGCCCAGATATGTATGTATGTACCGTATATGTTCTATGTTGTTATATGTTGTATATAATAATAAAAAGAAAAAAGACACAGGAGAGCAAAACTGCAGCGTCATGTGGCTAAAATCATTGTTAGACCCTGGATTTCAAGAACACAGATTCAAGACATTCAACATTTAATTTTTGAACTGTCTGACGTAACCTGAAATACATAAATATTGTTTTCCACAACTTAAAAACGTAATTTTCTTACTGTCAGACGTATGACTATAACATAAAATACATTAATACTGTTTAACACAACTTAAAAACTTGTTTTATAACAAAATAAATAAATACAAATGATAAACTTATTGTTTCCTAACCAATTCTTCAAATAAATCCAAAAATATTTTTGTGTTGGCTTGCGAAGCCTGGAATCGTTCTTCCTCCTTTTCTGCCTCCTCCTTTGAAAAGGCCATTAAAGCCCCCCCTGGAGGCATGTTGTTTCTTGGTGGGTGGGGGACAGGCAGAGGTGGATGGCTCATCATCCGCCTGTGTGGTTGTGCCGCTACTTGTGCCAGGCTGTGCAGAAACTGAATAGAGCGTGCAGGGGATGCAAGCCAGAAAGTTTTTTTTAATTTTTTTTTTTATATATACATATTTGATTTATTTTTTTAGGCGCCCCCCCAGATTATTATTATTTTTTTAGGCGCCCCCCAGATCAGGATTCATATGTTTTGAGAATGAGAATATGAAAAATAAAACATAGGGGCGCCCCCAACACTGCGCCCCTCTATCATGTTTTCTTTGGTTTCTTCCATTTGTGTTGTCGCATGTGACGCGCTCGCTGCTAGAACAAGTGGGGAATTTAAATGTTAAGTTACTAATCGACAACATGAAGAGGGGCGACCCCAACAAAAAGCCTTCTGGAGCACACTGGTAAAGGTGAAAAAAGATGCAGGAGGAAAAACGGCAGGAAAACAGAGATATGTCTGATGACTGTTTGTGTTATTTGACATTTTTCAAGCAAAGGTATAAAGCTAACCAGCTAGCTAGCTAACGTTAGCTAACGAGAGCAGCTGATATAGTATCATGATGGGAGCTGGCAGATGAGCTGCTTTACCTGTCATCTAGCTAGATAGCTAACTACCTTTACCACTTATATTATTAAAGCTATCTATTTTGTTCCATCTGTAACTTATAAATGGTCATGGACACAAAATAAGTCTGCTAAATCATTAATGAGCTAGGTTATCACTTCTAAAAATGTATTTTGCGTAGTTGGCCACAGGAAATTATGTCAGCTAGTCAAAACTAGTCAGGCTGCTCAGTATTATTGCAGATAGATACCTACATTATTATCTGTATAATTTCCAGGTGCACTTGAAAAATATCTGGGTAATCCCACCACTGCACAAACTGAGGACTCTGCTGCTCAGTCTACTGCATCACTGGTTTCCCCCTACACATGATGGCCTCATGCATCAGGGAAAACTACGGCCAAGTGGCTGCCGTGCCGTGCCAACCCGCCCCCCCCCCCCATCTGTCCCCGTTCCCGTCTGTGTTTTTTCTTTTCCGCTCCTGGAAGATATCAAACAAGGGATTCATCAGTGAGATGTAGACACACTGAAACCACTGGAGGTAAGTCGTCCCTCCATGCCCATCATCCTTATTATTTCCCTGTGGAGGACAAAACATGTCAACTTATTGGATCCGTGGTATGATCCCAGACACAAGATAGTTATGTTCAATATTAGTAAAAGGGTATCTCTCGTTAATAACTGTAATATTACAGTAAATTGACAATGCCAGAGCATATTCTACTGTGGAACTTTATTATCAAAGTCAATATGTTATTAGCAAGGTTTATTCTCACATATGGCATTTGACTCATGAGAGTCTCACATGCAAAGTGAGGGGAAGAGCCTAAGTGTGATCACTTACAATAAGCGAGACACATAATAATTACAGCAAACACTATATTTAGTATGTAAGTGGACAATGGTGATAGCGCGATGTTGCATTGATTATCACACAGTGCAGGTGCTTGTGCTGGTGAGCAAAATAGCATTGAGAAAACAGACATAAAACAGTGAACTCACCCCTAGGCCTTCTTGGCTGTATGTCTCTTCCCCGTAAAGAGGTGGTCATTTTCTGACCTGTATTTAATTAAATTTGGCTGTGTCTTCCTCTGTCCCTGTTGAATGAGACATATTTCAGACCTGTCAGTAAAGGGCAACCTACAAGCCATGTGTAGGCACCCACACCGTCATTGTCATCACACAGCTGGAAGGGCATTGCATCCTGTGTGAGCCTCTTCCCTGATAACAGATCTGGAAAGTGGTTGGATCGTAAAGGAGGCCACTAACCTCTTGGTAACTCACTCCATTTTCACCCTAAGAGCTGGTATCAAGGACCAGTCCTGGTAAATAACCATAAAACTCCAACCCTCAGCCCTGTCTTTGGTAATCTCCAAAGAGACAGGAATGTTACCAAAATCAGAGGAAATCTTTGATACAGACTCATGAAACCTTGGGTATCACACTGTGGTGGACTCTAATGTATATGTCTAATTTTATGTGTAACTGTGATGTTTTATATAATAGTTATTAGCATTATTCAATTTCTTTATCTTTACATGGGGCTTAGATAGCCATGTTTGATATTAAAGTGTTCCGGAATTTGTGCTGAGTTTAATAATGTTAATGTTACGACGGTCAATTACATTGGATAGGTCTGGGAACCAAAAGTAGGGTTTCATGCATATGTAATGAGCCGTAACACTAGACATGCCAGCCCACGCACACACCCCTCAACTGATCACAACAAAACCAAACACACACATTTCCAATGCGGATTTCATGCACTTTACGTGGTCGTGACACGTGTGCTAACAGAGTCTGACAACAACTTTGTTCCAAAGATTGTCTCCAAAGACAGACTCAACTGCATCATCATCACAAGCCAAGTAGAAAGCCTGTTTCACCCGAAACAGTGAAGAGAGCCTTGCTGCCTGCCTATCTGCCAAATACACACACACACACCAGCACGTGTGTCTGTGTGTCCTGCCTGCTACAACCTCGCTATCAGCTATCCTGCTGAGTTTAACTCTGAAGAATCATGGGAACCTCCAGAGTGGGTCGGCGTTAGCCTTGAGAGACCCACAGCCTACGTGCTTCACTCTGTTGCGGCCTGCTGAGATCAACTGAACAGACGTCGGATCTTCATCCTCCAGCACCTCGTCGAGCCGAGACTCCTCACATACTCCCGGCCTCAGCGTGCTTCATCTCCCTCCGGACCTCCGCTGGTGTCGTATGTACTGATCATTGTCCACTGGGCATCATATCATACATCACACATAGCTATTCCATTACATTCACACTTCACACACATATCACACACTTTATTACGGCTCCCTGTAGTTACAGTAACCATTCAGTTATGCAAGGATTCATTTAAGTCAGTTTTCCAAGGATTCATTTAAGTCAGTTTTCCAGATAGTTATACGGTCGCCCCTTTGCTATCGTTGCTGACTCATGTCTTCCACTGCTCATCTTCCATGATTGTGTCTGCTGAAATGTTGATTTAATTATCAGTATTGCACATTCACATGATCATCTATTCCTATTGCCATTAATTCATCACAATTCATAGGTATACCTCTTGTATATACTGTACTATATTCACTTGTATTTACCTGATTATTGAGTGTGCTTTAGTAATAAATATATTATTTTGCATAAAGTCACCTCCTGTGCTCATTGTGTGGGTTTAAATTCAAACATGCCGAGAATTCACTCCTTCGGATGAGACCTGTTGATGCTGTCTGTTATCTGGTGCCCCGTTCTTAATTCTCATTGAAGCTAACTCTAAATTATATTGATATCAGACACCATTAATACCTATCACCACTACACGTGACACACCAGGGTTTCCCATTGATGTATTAAACTGTGGCGGGCCGCCACAATTTAATTTGCCCCGCTACAGTTTCACGTTGGCATCCGCCCGCATTAGAGGTCTTCACAGGTCTACCTGGACCCTAGGATCGGGTCCACGTTTTATTATGGTCAATCGCGTCTGGGTCAGGTCCCATTCTATTACCGCGGGTCCCGGGTCATCCATTTAACATGAAGATGTTAAATGAAGATATTGCGCAATTTAGGCGAGAACGAGTCTTCAGAGACCGTACTGATTTTCTGGCCAATGATGATGACTGGCTAATGCGCCGCTTTCGATTTCCAAGAGCTGTTCTCTTGGAATTGTGTGCTGAGCTGGGCCCTGTGTTGGAACAGCACTCTCGGAGAAACCATGCCATCCCCGTCCATCTACAGGTATTGACAACACTCAGGTTTTTGGCAACGGGGACGTTTCAGCGGGAGCTGGCGGACAGATCAGGGATATCCCAGTCTTCCCTGAGCCGGGTCATGCCCATGGTGTGGGGTGGCATAATTTCTTTAACTAATAGATACATTAGGTTCCCTTACACAGCAGCTGAACAGGCCAACATCAAAATGCAATTTGCAGCGATGTCCGGTTTCCCAAATGTAATCGGAGCTATCGACTGCACACACGTTGCAGTAAGGGCACCTTGGGAGGATGAATTTGTTTACGTTAATCGGAAACATTGTCACTCCATCAATGTCCAGATCATTTGTGATGCGCAAATGATGCTAACAAATGTGGTTGCCAAATGGCCTGGGTCAAGCCATGATTCATTTATACTGTCTCAAAGCAGTGTGGGGAGGAGACTTCAAGCTGGAGCAGTGCCAGATGGATGGCTTCTTGGTAAGATGTGATGAACTACTGACCTTTGATAATTATGCTGTTTCCGTTTCACGCAATTTAAACCATTAAATGCACACATTTTATACCCTCAGGTGACAATGGCCATGGCTACTTAACGCCATTTACTAACCCCCAGAGCGCACAACAGACGTGCTATAATATGGTGCACAGCCGTGCGCGCTCTGTGGTAGAGCGTTGCATTGGGCTTTTAAAAGGGAGATGGTTGTGCTTGGATGCCACAGGTGGTAGACTACTATACCAGCCAGAAAAAGTAAGCAAAATTATAAGGGCGTGTGCTGTGTTGCACAATCTGGTGGTGAGGAATGCAGTCCCCTTCCCACCTGAACGCATGAGAGCTGCAGCAGCAGTCCAAATGCGTCTTGATGTGATGCAGCGACTCTAAGCATGGTAAGTCAAGTGAACATTGTGTGTGTTTTATGAAACAAGTAGAGGATGGATACACTTTTTTATTCTGTCACAAGTTCTTGTAGTGTACAGCTTATTTCACGTAAGACTACTTGCAGTTCCCTCAGTTCCATGGCAACATTATCAATAGAATTTATAATTTCTTTTTGTGACTCTAGGACAGCGTCAGTGAGGACACGTGCACGTGTCGGGGCAGGCAATGGCTGTGGCTGTGGCTGTGGCGCACTCGCACCGGATTCTCTCCCCCGAACCTCAACCTGTTCGCTGGAGGCACCAGGGTCTTCATCAGAATCTGTGAATAAAATATTCTACATTGTAACAAAGGACAAACAAGTCTTTTTTTATTGCAAGTCGGATTACAATAAGATTCAAACTGGGCGACCAAGTTCCATCTGGGCAGGTGCATCTGTGTCTCCTAAGTCATCTGGCACAAAGCCACTAATGGCAGTTTGGCCCAGGATACAAGCCATGCGCTCATCAAGCGGAGAGAGCGCTGGGGTCCCCTCTCCTCCTCCAGTAGCCCGCACACTAACGCCGTGCGCAGTAATGCGCTTCTTGGCCTCACGCTTGAAATCAGACCACTTTTTCTTTATCTCCTCCGGGGTCCGTGGCTCAGAACTAACGGCGTTCACTGCTTCGATTACTTTCTGCCATTCAACATGTTTCATTTTGTTGGTCATGCCAGAGCTTAGGCTTCCAAATAATAAGCGTTTTCTTCTTTCTATTTGTTCAACCATTATTTCTAGTTCAGTCTGTGAAATTGTGCTTCTTCTTTTTCCCTCTCATAAATGCTTCCGCCATTTCTCCTCAAAACTAAACTAAATGCTGGCCCTTTATATGCAAACCAGGCAATTGGGGGTGTGTTGGAAGGCATTTATAGTAAATTGTGGGCATGGTCAGACGGCTCGTGCACGTGCGCACAATTTCAGGATGATTGAGATTTATGAGGAACAAACACGTAGGAACAGACGTACGTGGGGTTTTATAAATCTGACGAAAAGACTGCGTATGCATGTTTCCTGTTTTGGGCGTACACAGATTTCTACACCTAAATATACACAGAGTTTTATACATTTGGCCCCTGCAAACCAGCAGAGACTGGTTTGCAGGGGCCAGCAAAGACTATGAACTGCAGTGATATTGTATGAATACATATCTTCGACTCTGGTCTAGCCTACAAAATTAACTCATGCTAAGAGATGAATGATCAACTTGATCCATATAAAAGCGGAAATTTCTTGTTCCAATGTAGCAATTTATTTTGGTATTACAAAATGTACCAAAACATAACTTACTTTGTGTAACGGCCGAAATACACGGGACACGGATGCGGCGTGACACGTCTGCCGCAGAATGTCTGCAACAGAGCGTGTCTATTATAATCAACTGAAGCTGCTACACGGACCACGGAAGCCCCCGCGCGGGCATCACGCGGCTCATCTCTATTTTTGCGCGTCTGGTCTATTTTTTCCCCTCTACGCACGGCTACGCGGCCCTCAAACAGGTAAAAACTCCATAGAACTGTGTAAAAAACGAGTACAATCTGTTTAAAAATGATAAAAATAAATACCTCATTGTACCAGAGGCAATGTGACGCAGCAGAGCAACCTTGTGGGTGTTTTTACATTGCACATTAAAATAAATCAATCAAATCAATGTGTATCCATGATCCTGTAGTTAAAACGATCTAGTTAATTAATTCAGTACCAGTTAATATCGCCTACACTTCCAAACCCTGCATAACCAACTGCATTATCACTTGGCAAAACTCAAAAAACAGTGAATCCAATCATCTATGTGGCACGCAACCACACGCTACAAAGATGGAGTCTGTGTAGCAGGTAAAAAACCCCGCTCCGCCCTGCCTATGTGACGCGTCACGTCCGTGTCCCATGTATTTCGGCCGTAAGTATAAATGCACAATGCACAAAACTGAGGACACAACCTTATGTATCAAGACATCAGAAAAGACACTAACTAAAATTACATTTTGTTGCTTAAACTTCCATCTATTAGCATAGGAGATATCCTCAACTAATAACACCAATAACACACAAAACAGAGCAAATAATAACCTCCTTTGTAGAAATTGAAGTGCACAATGCACAACACAACAACACAAGAGCTGACACTCTTATTATGGACACAGTTTTCTTTTTAAAGTTGTTTAATGTTGTCGATTTTTGATGAAAAATTTAACTGCTCGCCAGTCTCTTTCTTTCAGGGCATTGGGTTCGCCGTTGAGGCAACGCTCACATTCCCTTTTGCCTGGAACTCGACATGATGAGATGAACTTTGTGCCAGCAATTTCTTCCCCTGTCCATTTTTTTTGACACATTGACGGCCTATACGAACACACAAGAAACCACAAAGAAAAAAGGGTGAAACAAATGCAAGACTAAGAGTTTACAGCCTTGCTTTGAGCTAAATGCTAACATCAGCATGCTCACAATGATTAATGATATAATGTTAACCATGTTCACCATGTGAGTGTTCTTAGTTTAGTGTGTTAGCATGCTAACATTTGCTAATAAGAACCAAATAAAGTACAGCTGATGATGGCGCTAGATGAAAAGTCAGAGGATCACCAAAGTTATTACAATTCATCCTGAAGGGAACATAAATGTCTGAACCACATTTCATGGCAATCCATCCAGTCGTTGTGGAGACGTTTCACTCAAAACCACAACCTCATGAAAAGTCAGGGGATTACCAAAGTCAGTAGGAACCATGAATGTATGTAAATGAAGTAGTATGTTAAGATATTTCACAGGATAAGTGAAAACTTTTGACCTGTTGATGGTGTTACAGGAACATTCAGTGGATCAAAGTCAGCAGGAGTCATCCTCTGGGGACCATGAATGTCTGTACACAATTTCATTGCCACTCATCTGGTAGTTGCTTTTATATATTATTTATTATTTCAAAGTTATATACTGTATATACACAGTATATAGTCCTCATATCTGAAGCACTTTCTCTTGAAGGGAAACATGTATACTTCCATTGAAGCATAACATAAATCTCACATTTGTGTGTAGCTTTTCCAAGTATATTTTCAAGTGCAGCTGATTTTTGTTTGGTATATAAGCCACATACTTGGACTCTGTAAGGCTCTTGGAAGAGGTCAGAATAATTACCTAACCCAGGGCCAGCAAAGCATCATAGGCCTGCTTGGTAAAGGGAGACCTGATGCAGTATGCTGAGACTAAGATGGCTATGTTAGTGGCCAAACAGAACATCCCCTTCACCTTCACTGATGAAATAAGTATTTAACTGCTGCAATGTACTTATTATTTTGTTATTTTCATTCTTTAAAAGACACCAGAATGCAGGAAACAAAGTCTCTGAAACTCAAATTTTTATGGGGGAGGACCCCCAGACCCCCCACTTTGGTTTCGAAATCCTCCCTATTTTTGAGGTCTCAAGGTTGGCAAGTGTGAATACATTCTAATTATTAACGTTAAGTTGAATATTTCCATTAATGATGCAGTCTGATAGAATAAATGTCACATCTTAGGAGATGTGGAATTTGATGTCTCCATACATCTCTTGTCGAGACACTTATCAGTCCGACAAGAATGGAACACTGAATGAGACTTCCCAGATGAGTAAACGGACTAGGGCACTCTACAATGCCATAACAGCCCAACAAGGTTTTACGATTATGAAAGACAATGTTACGGAATGAAATTAACAAAAATAATGTGAATAACAAAATTAGTTAATAGAATAAAATAGATAATGAAATAAATAAATGAAACAATAAAATTATATATAAGTAATCAAGTTAGTATTGGTACAATTCCAATGTGACTTTAACAATGCAAGACAAACAAAAACAATGCTAATGTTGTGTTAGTGTTAATCTACTGATAATAAAATAAAGAGATGTTAGTGGGGATAATACACAATATCAATTCTATGGATAACAAAAGAAAATCTACTGATAATAAAATAAAATAAAGAGATGTTAAAATAAAATAAAGAGATGTTAATAGTAGGGATGATACAACACAGCCATTAGTCTATTAATAACAACATAAAAACAAAAACAAAAGGAGATGGTGGCGGTAAGTAGAATATGGTAAGTACAAGTATATTTATAAATGTCTATCTGTCTATATTTCTATGTCCTACTGGTTATCTCTTTTGTTGTGGCAGGAAGTGACATATTTAGCAGCATAATACCAGAGTGCTTATTTACTTGTATGACATTGTCTAAGCAGTAATGTGACCACTCTGTCCCCCGTTCTGCTTACTGACTCATAGATGGCACAGGAGTCAAGGTGGATGGTGCATTCAAGTCTTTTATTCTACAATGGGACACATACAACCAGTCAGTTCAGGAAGATGGATAGATGGATCGGCACAGCTTGCTCCCACCACAGCATGAAAATCCTACTCTGCTATAGGTTACTATGTTGGCTTGAAAAACTTAACATTGTAGTCTTTACATTGTGATCGTATAGTGATATAATCTTAATAAAATTAATTTACAAATGAAATAAAATAAAATAAATTAAAATGACTGTGTACCTTTTACAATATTATGGAGCCCCTAAAGTCCCGAAAAAAAATATCACTTTAGGGGCTCCGTACAATATCAATAACACTCTATAACATAAATATCTACACAGTTATACCAAAACTAGAATGGATTCCTTACAATAGAAAAGATGTGTCATTTAATGTCATGCTCTAAATGGTCATAGTTTTATTTTATTTTTTTACAAGAAAATAATGAATTTATAAATGGTCCTCTGCTGCCACCCTCAGGAATGTTACAGTAACACCAGGCAAGCTGGCTTACCCCAGTCAACAAGCAAGAATGAACAGCCTTTACCTAATGGTAGGGATGTGCAGAGAGTATTTGCACTTGTATCTGTATTTGTTGAGGCAGTACAATTATTTTATAAAATTATCACGCAGTCCCAGGCACCCCAAGCCTTCTTTAAATCTGGCAAATACAAATGATAAGGAAATAACACAAATTACATTTTCTGCCATATGTATATCACATTCATGGACTCTGCATGTTATTAAACTCACTGGTTGACAACCTCCTGCAGCCTCCCCTCCAGGTAGAACTTGGTGGCTGACTGGACAAGGGTGTCCCTGTCCTCAAGGCTTCTGATGTATCTGACTGACCCCAACATGGACAGCTCATCAGGAGCCTCCATGATTTGCCTCCATGGCCGTTTCTGGTGACTCAGGAGATTGGATCTGAATGGAATTAAACACAAAAGATACTTTGTGTACTTAACAAGGCCGACATTTATTTTAAGTTACTAAAAGTTTAAGCGTGTGAGTAAAGTACTTTTTAGTGAAAATTTGCCATACCAGTGCTAAAAAGTGCTACTTCAGATTTCAAGTCAAATGAAGTAAAGGTTGTCTGTGAAACTCCGAAAGTACTTACTTTGAGGAGCTTATCCTCGAATGAGTAGTCCACTATTTCAGTGATGTCAGGTTCTGGAGCAGGTAGGCCACATACCTGGTTGTAGAGCCTCCTTGAGAAAAACTGAGGCTCTACACCTCCATGAGCAAGGCATACTGCAATCATGCAGCCCACCAGCCTGTACTTTCCAGAATAAAGAGCTAACACACAGATTAACAAAAGCATGAGATTCTATTTAATGTTATATTCAAACAGATACAACGTCAATGTCATTTAGCTCATCAAAAACAGTTACTGTTTGTTTTATAAACTGACCTTGACAATTGCATGGCAAAACGTTATTCCAGTCAGGGCCTTTGAAAATGTCAGAGCTATGAATGTCCCTCATAAGGAGCCTTATAAATTCCCTTGTGGGCCCTCCCTCATCTGCCACCCCCTCACCAGTGCCTTCTGCATCCTGAAATACAATGTCTAATTTTGACTCTGGGTCAAATCTCCTCCGTCCAAAAGCTCGAAGCGCACCTTCCAGAATGCTGTCCCTCATGACATTTATCTGGTTGGCAGGGGAGGTGACGTTCAGGACTTTACTACATAGAAGGGAAAGCAGCTCCTGGAGGTCAACTCTAAAAACAATAAATGCAGATTAGATGTTTTTCTTATTTCCACAGTGCTAAGAACATGTCTCAGCAGTAAATGTAAAGGGCCTAATTACTTGTTATCCTCCAGAATGTAGTTGAATGGAGGAGAGGAGGGAGGAAAAGGTGTGGGTGGAGGGGGGTCCATGGTAGATGCAGTGGGGGTGGTCACCGTAGATGCGGTGGGTGGAGGGTCAACTGTAGGAGATGCCTTCACACAGTGTATATACCAGTCTATGTTAATGTTAATATATAATATAATAATACAGGATGTACAGCAGGATTTTCTCTGGCCCCACCCCGTCTCCTTAGAATCATAATGTTCCAATACATTCCTTTAATTATGACAGTTCAAACAAGCAAATAGTAAACATGTTGTCCCCCACCAGTGATGTAGTTCCACCCTTGGGTCAGTCAGTGATTGCTGGCTGACATCTTTGATGCCTGGAACAGGCCATGTTGATGGGAGAGTAGGATTGTAGGACTATAGGATTATGAAATTCATATGCAACACACAGACACACACACACACACCTCAAACCAAATACTGTGGATCTGTGGAGTCTACACCCTTTCAAAATTGTTGTCTTTTAAATTGAGGAAAATAATAGTAATTATAATTGAAAAACAATATTTTTTTGTATTCATTTATAAATAGTAAAGAATATTTGAAAGGCTGAAAATGAAGTAAAATTTAAACACTTTGCCTAACTGTACACAGCCTTTAGGAGGGGTCAGATACAACTAACTACCATAAAGCTACTTTGCCTTTACCTGTGATCAATTGAAGTGATTGAATTAGATCAGAATGTATCTAGCCGTTCCAGTAGGGTTTCTCTTTATTTCTTAATGCATGTCAGTGTACTGCACGCAGAGAATTATGGGCAACAGTGAGCCAGAAAAATATATCTGGGATCAAATTATTGAGAGACACCGATCATGATAGGGTTGTAAAATAATATTCAAGGCCTTAAATATGCCATGGAGCAGTAATACCATAAACAAGAAATGCGATACTGGTGATCACAGTGTGGCATCACTAGGATCTCCCCAAGATCAAGCCGTCCCTCCAAGATGGATGGTCATGTGAGGTGGAAACTGGTCAGTGAGGCCACCAAGAGACTAACAGCCACCTTAAAACAGCTGCAGAAGAAGAAGGCACAAGAAGGCTACCATAGTCATGTCAGAGCTTTTTCCACATGGTAAAGGGAGACCCAGACTATATGGAATCACTAAATTGTCACATCCATTTCCGTATTTTTATATAATTATTATATTATTTGGTATTTGTCGTGTCTGTATTTTCAATGTACATTTACCAATAGATTTTACTTTACTTTAAAGACAATAGTTTAGGTGTAAGCTAGAGTATGTATGTTTTAAATATTAGAATTCATCTTCAACATCAAGAAGAAAATCGGTAACACTTTACAAAAAAGGTACATTAAGGGTTAGTTAATGCTTAGCATTAACTAACCCTTAATTAACAGTTAACTAATGTGTCTGGTAATCATTTACTAATGGTGTTCATGTTAAGTAAGGTATTAATTTATACATTATTTAATAGT